>NC_034010.1:19896086-19898784 GCF_000346465.2 Prunus persica
CCAGCAAAAGTACACCTTTATTTGATCTTGTCATTTTCCGCTCTGGAGAAGGTGCAAAGTGCACCAATGATGGGGAGCAAATAGTACCTGCGAAGGAAGAAACTGATAATGAAGATGGAGATTCGAGTGATGATTCTAGTAACGATTCGAGTTATGACACCTTTATTTGATCTTGTCATTTTCCGCTCTGGAGAAGGTGCAAAGTGCACCAATGCTTATAGGTATGGGTTCATGGATTTTCTGTTTAATGGGTTCATGGATTACATTATCTGTTATGTTGAATTGGGAATGGATTTAATTTTGTCGTATCTTTTAATCACCCTATGTTATGTTGAATTGGGAATGGATTTATTGTTTTCATGCTTGGTTTCATGTATATGTTGGTTTCTTGCTTGGTTTCATATATATGTTGTGTTCTTAATGGGTTTTGTGTTCTTGAAAATAAACTGAGACACGACGAATTTTAAGGCGTACGACGACGATTACACGACGGTGTTTTTAAACTACCGTCGTTGTATTACTTATACACGACGGTTTTTTCATAAACCGTCGTTTGTATTACGTATAATAGACGACGTCTGTTGAAAATCCGTCGTCTATATATGCCAAATACGTCTGTTTTTGATTAAAACCCGTCGTCTCTGTTGTTTATTACTTGCGATTAGATCATTGTATAATCTGCTATAGTGATGGTCATTGCCTGTATTTTCACTTTATTATAGATAATAGGTTATAGTGTCGGAGATGGATAAGTCATGGATGCACTCGGATAGAAGATCGAAGGCATATGAGTTTGGGGTGGAAGCATTTTTGAACTTTGCTGTAGAAAATCTTCTAACTACAACACATATCCGTTGTCCATGTGTTAAATGTGTTAATTTGAAGTTGTTTGGGGTTGGAATTATAAGGGATCACTTATACTTTAATGGAATTGACCAAAGCTATAAGAATTGGACATTTCACGGAGAACCTTGGGAAGCAACTACTAATGCTAGCAGAAATGTTGAAGAAGATGATGGCCATAGTAGGTACAGTTTTGTGTCTGAAGAAATTGATATGGATGATAATGATTTTGGTGATTTTGGTTCGGATCCGTATGAGTTTGCCAATGTGATTGGGGATGGAGATCAACCAGTGTACCCTGGTTGTAGAAAGTACACGAAGTTATCGGCATTAGTGAAGTTGTATAATTTGAAGGCAAAACATGGGATGAGTGATGTCTGTTTTACAGAATTATTGATACTTCAAGGCGATTTGCTTCCAGAAGGAAATACAATACCAACCTCCATGTATGAGGCTAAAAAGACTTTGTGTGCATTGGGGCTGAGTTATGAGAAAATGCACGCATGCCCCAATGATTGCATCTTGTATAGGAAGGAGTATGAGGATTCAACTAATTGTCCTACTTGTGGTATCTCAAGGTGGAAGGAAGGCAAAGATGCGATCTTGAAAGAGGGTGTGCCAGCGAAGGTGGTGTGGTATTTTCCCCCAATTCCAAGGTTTAAAAGGATGTTTCAATCACATGAGACAGCTAAGAGTTTGACTTGGTGGCATGTTGCTAGAAAATCAATTGACGGTCAGATGTCTCATCCGGCGGATTCCCCGTCTTGGAAACTTCTTGATGATAAATGGCCTGAGTTTGGTAATGAGCCGAGAAACTTGAGATTGGCTCTTTCATCTGATGGATTCAATCCCCACAGTTCTCTAAGTAGCAGATATAGTTGTTGGCCGGTTATCTTAGTTACATATAATCTCCCTCCATGGCTGTGCATGAAACGAAAGTTCATGATGTTAACCTTATTGATTTCCGGTCCTAAACAACCCGGAAATGATATAGACGTCTACTTGGAGCCTTTGATTGATGATTTAAAATCCTTGTGGGTTGGGATTAGAGGAGTGTATGATGCACATAATGGAGAATACTTTACACTCAGAGCTGCATTAATGTGGACAATTAATGATTTCCCCGCCTATGGAAACTTATCTGGTTGTGTTGTTAAAGGATATAAAGCTTGTCCAATATGCGGCGATGATACACCTAGTCACAGGTTGAAAAATGGCCACAAAATTTGTTACATTGGGCATAGAAAATGGTTACCAATCAATCATCCATATAGGAGGCAACGTGCAGCTTTTAATGGGAAACCTGAATATGGCATACCTCCAGAGCCATTAACCGGAGAAGAAGTGCTGCATATGGTTGAAAATGGTGACAGAGTTTGTTGGAAGAAGAAATCAATATTCTTTGATCTCGAGTATTGGAAATACCTTCCTGTGAGGCATGCCCTAGATGTTATGCACATTGAGAAGAATGTTTGCGATAGTATCATTGGTACATTGCTGGAGATCCCTGGAAAAAATAAAGATGGGATTGCTGCTCGATTAGATTTATTGAACATGGGGGTCAAAACTGATTTGCAACCCGAGTATGGAGAAAGACGTACTCGTTTGCCTCCTGGGCCTTGGAATTTGTCAAGAGCAGAGAAGAGAGAGGTTTGCAATTCTTTCTATGGTATGAAGGTCCCTGAAGGTTATTCTTCAAATATTAAAAATCTTGTATCTGTACAAGATTCAAGACTTCTTGGCCTTAATCACATGATTGTCATACCTTAATGCAACAATTGCTCCCTGTGGCAATTCATCTGTTTTGAGAAGCCTGCAAGTATGCATACTCGTTTGTGCTTCTTCTTCAATGCTA
>NC_034010.1:19899000-19902684 GCF_000346465.2 Prunus persica
TTCAGAATCGTACTCGTCCCGAAGTGCATTGCTGAGCGGTATTTTAGCTGAAGAAGCGGTAGAGTTTGTACTCAGCATTATCTGATGTTAGTACAGTTGGAGTGCCTTCAAGCCAAAAGATGGGAGTTTCAAAGCCATTATCAGGTTGCACAGTGAGCGTAGTTGATCAGGACCTGTTGAATCAAGCACATCTATATGTCTTGGAGAATACGGAGGAAGTCCTACCTTATATCGAGTACGTATGAGTTTTATTCTTTAAGTTTCCATTTAAAATTATTTCTTATGTTTATCTTATATATTTGGGACCGTAATGCTTGAATTTTTCGTGTCATGTAGGCAACATATGATCCACATCAAGACTGCTTATCCAAAATTTAGAAAGAGAACAAAGTGGCTGCAGGATAAGCACAATAGCACTTTCATTCAATGGCTACGCTTCAAGGTATATGTTGTTGAATAACGTATTTCTCTTTTAATTTTCTTCTTATTTATATGTTAGGATGAATTAAGATATGATTAATTTGCAGGTTCAAAGTGAAGTTGAGGAAGACAATCATGGCGTATCAGAAAATTTAAGGTGGCTAGCAGCTGGTCCAAACATGTCAGTGCCATTATATAGGAGCTATCTTATTAAAGGTATTAAATTCAATATCAAGGCACAAGATGATGTGCGGACAACTCAAAATAGTGGAGTTTATTTACTTGCACATACCATGCAAGTTGCTAGTGCCAAGGATAAAAACCCAATTCTCTCAAATATGGGTTTCTATGGTGTCATTCAAGAAATTTGGGACCTTGACTACCAAAAGTTTACAATCCCAGTCTTTAGGTGTGATTGGATAGATAGTTCTGGTCTTGTAGTCGACGAACTTGGATTTACCCTTGTAGATTTGAGTAAAATTGGACATAGGAATGACCAATTTGTTTTGGCTTCTCAAGTCAAACAAATATTTTTTGTTGACGACCCGATGCATCGTGGTTGGTCGGTAGTGTTATCAATGCCTAGTAGAGAATATAATGATGTTATTGGTGATGAAGTATTAGGTGATGTGATAATTGAGTGTGAGCCATTTACTAGAGGGATGCCAAATGTTGACACATTTGATGAACTGGTAGGTGAGTTAGGCGGTCAAAATATTCGAGATGGGTGTGAAGATATATGGATTGAATGATGCTTATGTAATTGGCAGTGTATGACATTAATTTTGTAATATATTGTAATGTGATTTCTTCACTTTCTACGTTCAAATAAAACACGACGTTATTGTGAATCAGTTATTCAGCATATTTACCGACGTCTTAAAGCAACGTAACAATGAAGAACCACGACGCTATTGTGAAGCAATTATTCAGGATATCACGTCGGTGAAGGATAAAGAACCGCCATGTAATTCAAAATAACACGACTCCAATCCCATAATACCGACGTCTAAAAAACGAGATATGTAATCTGAACGTTAAAAAATACGACGTCATCATACATTTTCCACGTCGCAAGTTCTTTTATAAACGAAGAGGAACGAAATTAATTCCGACGGAAATTCATTATAACCGCCGTCTAATAACAATTAAACGACGTTATTTGTAATACGGCTCCCATCATAATCTACGCCGTCTATATGTTCTGTAATACGGCTCTCATTTATTTGGAACCGACGTTGTTTAGACGTTCAACGTCGTCTATATTATTAAGTGCGTCGTGAGTAATGAATACATATAAATACAACGTCGACTATATAAATGTATACGTCGTAAATAATGACACTGACAACTATTTCCACGTCATCTTTTTTAGATAAAATCGAAGTGGAAAATTTATTTCACGACGGTTTTTTGTAAATAAGAGACGTTGTAGAACTTTAGCAGACTAAACACGTCTGTTTTTATTGTTTTCCGACGTTGTTGTATTTAACAACGTCTAATATTTATGGTCGTTGTTTGTTTCTGAAAATAGGACGTATAAATTTTTTAATACGACTCTCATATATTTGTAACTGACGTTGTTTAGTTTTTCAACGTCTACTATAGAAACACATACGTCGTAAATAATGACACTGACAACTATTTCCACGTCATCTTTTATCAAAAAATCGAAGTGGAAAATTAATTGTACGACGGTTGTGTTTATATGTGCGACGTAGTAGGTATCAATAACGTCGTCTTCTAATGTATTTAAAGACGTCATATTTTTTATTGTCGTGAAAATTATATTTAACGTCGGCGTATTTTTATTGTCGTCGTTGTATGTCTATCTTGCGGCCTTGTTCTCTTAATATGTGTCATATTTTCCCTTTTTAACGACGGTCTTTTTAGAGAATTGGTCGTCTATTATCATCATCGATTGCTTTTTTTAGATCTTTTTGCAGTACAAAGACGTCGTTTTGTATTTTTTGATGACGTTGTATTGTTTAACAACGACGGTTATTTAGCGTCGTGGTTTATGAGGGAAAAGATGACGGTGGATTCCACGACCATTGAAAAACCAAATACACGACGGTGATTTACCGTCGTCTTTTTGCTTTTTTGTAGTAGTGATTTGTGTGATGTATAGTGTTGCTTAATATATAGTGTTGGTTGAGGAGGGGGACATGGAATCTCATCCTCTCCAATCATATCAGTGAGAAGGGTAACATGATTTGAATTGGATCCCAACTCATGAACTCATTAATTTAGCTCTTAACTAGCATATTGGACAGAGTTCTATAAACTAACATACCCTACTGCATAAACCCAATTATATGCTGATCAATTTATGTGATTAGTAAGTTCATATTATTTTTCAGGTCCTTGGCATGATTGTTAAGCAAGTAGCAGGCAAGATTTGCAATCTGTATTGTTCAATGAAATCATGTGCAATTGCGTTATGCTTCCATGATGTTGAAAAATGGTTTGTAGCTAGCGGACTTTATGAATTGGACTGCTCCCCAAACATTTTATTTCGAATTAATAAGCAAAGCAAAAGTGGATTGGCTGCCTACTGTGGTTGGACAGATTGACAGAAGCAAATGTATAGGTTTTGAATTAAATCTGTACAGGTAATGGAAAATTGCAGAAAACTAAAAAAGGTGGCGGTCAGGTGAAGAGTGGACCTAGGCCTAGCGTGATCGACGGCGGCTCTGATAAGCCACCATGATTGCTAGGACTGTAGGGTAGCCTGCGAGCAACCGTGCCGAGAGCATTGTGCCATAGGTTGTCCATATGTCTTAACACTAATTTCCAAATTCCACCTTTAATGCCCCCATGTTGGATCACAAGCTCATATTACTAAGCTCGGCGAGTAAAGTTTTAGGAGTTAACAATATTAAGTACACAACACGTACTACATTTTTTCAATGTGAGATCTACAGTTTTTTCAAGAGAGAAGAGGAAAAGGAATAAAACTCCATTACGAGCCATTCGGTAATTTTCTTGTATAGAATTAAAGGCCTTTGGAGAATTTATTGTGTATGCTTCGTGCAAGTATATATACATCACAACCGTATGGCCGAGTTTAGACATCCTTCTTGGTATAATGTTTACGTACTCAAAGCGTGTGGGAGTCAAATACTCCTTTGAATGCTATTAGACATTAGTTGTTGATTATTCACTCCCTTGAGATATTTGATTTGCTTGCAAAAATCCCATGTGATCTCAATCATAATTTCAGAAACTCCTATGAATTTTTGAGATTATCCCACCTGAGGA
>NC_034010.1:19902784-19927353 GCF_000346465.2 Prunus persica
GTTCTCAGAATTAACTTTAACTGACGCCATGGATTGGAATATTTACAAAGCAAAATTGTGCATGAATTTTATATCAGATAGATGATGTATTTGCATGCAAGGTATGTTATTTTATGTTCAAAATCGAAAAAGATATACATATAAAAACGAAAAAAATAGGAATTGGGTTGGCATCGTGGGTTATGGGAGGAGGGAGGTAAAAAGGTGGTGGTCAGTGGTCAAGTCAAGAGCGGATCTCAGTAGGCCCAGAGTGAGATCAGATGCCGTTATGTCTGCCACAGCTGCTCTGATAAGTCAACCGCCTTTCCACAATGCTGTCAACCAACCAAGATTAGCCGTCAACTTGGGAGCCAAATACGTGGCCCCTCAGGATCTTTGTAGAAGCCTACTATAACCATAGGGGCAAACACCGGCACTGGACCTTCCTCATTGGTTAACAGTCTTCCAGTAGAAGGGGAACACGCCAAATTGTATCCTATTTGTCATTCCAACAGAAGGAAGCCCTAGCCTTAAGGTTCATCCAAAGGTCTAAAATTTCTCTTGGTATTATGTTTTCTACTGAAAGTTGTTGATTATTTATGAGTGGTTGTATGTGACTTTTGGCCCGAGATGAAGGAAGAAAGTGATTCAAACACTGGAAGAGTAACTGCTTCTACTTTCTCTCAACTTGCTAACAATGGCAATGGTCTCATGACCTTAGTTGAGGAAAGAGAAAGTTGATATGTTTTCTATTGCCTTGAGATTCTTCATAGCCTTGTGGATTGTCTTTTTCACCATGTTCCTCGAGGTCATGTATTTGTTAACCTTACTTGTGACTCCAGTTTCTCACCTCCCTCCCCGCCTTCTTCGTAGGATTGATTGAAGTTCTTGTGCAATCGATGATGAAGATGTGGAGGTGGCCTCAGAAGATCTCAATCTGCACAAGAGTTCATAAACTTCTTGAAGGACCAGGTGTGGCCTAGACGGGAAGCTGTTAGACCGAGTGTGGAAAGCCATTTCTTGTTTGTATGTTGTGAGAGGATAGAGGAGAAGACCTTGTAGTTAATGCACAACTGAGATTGATGTGTTCCTTTCCATATGCATCTACTTAATATATAGTGTTGGTTGAGGCAGGGGACCCGGACATGGTATCTCGTCCACTGCAATCACCAGCCAGCGGTAACATGATTGCGATTTGGTTTCTTCCCATACCAGCATACCAACTCATGAGCTGATTCATTTTGCATATATATAAAATCCCAGAGTCTGCTATTATAATTGAAGAATCATTATATTTTAATGTGATGATCCCACGTGGAGAGGGAAAAACCATGCATCCTATTAACGTAAGTGATATCTTAATTTCATGATTGTTGCTCCAGGAGCTAGTGGAAAAACCATGCAATACCGATTAACCATGCAATATTCTATTTCCATATTGTAGAAAAATGCTAGCAGACTTGCTGAACTGTTCCCCGAACAGCACAAAAACAAGCACAATTATCTCTATTGGATGTGAGATCTGAGTCTGCCATGTGAGTGTCATGGATTAATTAGTCCCACTGATTTGATTATTTTCCTGGAGATAATTAGACATGGACAGACTTGACATCGATTTAACATATTTGTGAAACTTATGAGTTTTACCAACAAATGCTTCGTGTTCTGATGTTATTAAGTTTTATCAGAAAGAAAAAAAAAACTAAAATAAAATTGAGGTTAATTCATTGAGCAGTGATCCTTCCAGTATTAGAATCAGTGTTTGAAAAAGCGGCCTAGGCTGCAGTGCCTAGGTGCTAGGCGGGCGGGCGGGTACACCGCCTAGGCACTAGGGGGGAGGACGCTGCCGCCATTTCACCCTAATCGTTAGGGGTAGGCGCCAAGGAGTTAGGCAATGCCTAGGCTGGTCTAGGGGCTTGGGTGGGTCGGGTGGCAGCTTCCCTACTCTTCTCGACCCAACCAATAGCATCGACGGCTTCTTTTCTACTCGTCAGAGGTATCTTTGAATTTTTCTTCTTTTCTTTGTAACTGTTGCTGGACTCATCTTATTTCAAAGGTGCGAAAGAGGAGAGGATGGAGGCAGAGAAAGAGGAGAGACGATGGAGGTAGAGAGAGATGGGAGCTGATGGAGGCGGAGAGATGAGGGATAAGCGAAGATAGGGGTTCGTCCGAAAAAAGTGAAGATAGGGTTAGTGAAACGCTGTGTTTCACTTATGGGCTGGTATTTTAACAAAGTTCTCTTACGAGCTTGGACCCATATACTAAAACATAACCTATTTGTGTTTTTATCCCTATGCTTTATATCAAAGCATATATCATGACTCATATATATACATTTTTGTTATAATTTTGGTATAAATTTATAATTCACAATACAAAATAATTAAAGAAAAAAAGAAATGCCTAGGTGCCCACCTAGGCACCAATTACTCCTCTAAGCTAGGCCCCTGCCTACCGCCTAGCGATTTTTCAAACATTGGTATTATTTTTTCAAGCATGAGCCAAAACAATTTTGGATGAATCATCCAGAACTAAGTTAACATCCTAAGCTAGTGGTCGAGGATGTTGAGGAAGGAAACTCTGGTTTTGATCAAAGGCCTTGAAAGGCGTTCAGGTGACTCTTCTAGATCTTATAGTCACAACTCCAAATTTTGCAGTTGGTTTTGTGTGTTCTCAATGATGCTATCAGATTCTGCTGTCTTATGACCAAAAATGAGTTGAAAGCTGCATCCACATTTGCATCTATTTCTTCTTCCTTATGGTGCCTGATGAGTATCTTGTTAATGCAAGTAAGCTTATTGTCTGGAATGCGTTGTATGATAAAGCAATAAGCATTTCATCTAGGAAAAAAGAGCATGAAAATGTCAATGTTCGAAAAATCGCTAGGCGATAGGCCGGTAGCGGGCGGGACCTAGCGCCTATAGGAGTAATTAGAGCCTAGACGTTTCATTTTATTATTATTATTTATAATTCTTTTGTATTATAAATTATAAATTTTTACCAAGATCATGCAAAAAAAAAATTATATAAAAATTAGAGGCCTAAATTAGAAAGTACCATAATTGATATAAAACATGGGAAAAAAGTTAAGCATGAAGCATATAATAATACTCTATTATTCAATTAACATATTTAGTTAAAAATATTACATTGCAATTTTCGGGTATAGACCGAAAGGGTTTTTGTTTGTTGGGCCCATAACTCCTACCCACCAAAACGATACGCATAGCTTAATAACTCCTACCCAACAAAACGACGCGTACAGCGTATTCCATTAGGTCATCTTCTTCGCGTTTACCACCTAGTACTGCCACCACAAGCTCGTGGAACAGATCCAGCCAAATCTTCTTCACTTAATTTATTACATGGTGCCGCCTAAAGCTCTCGAAAATGAAGGATCCGGCCAGGCGCTAGACCCGCCTAGGAGCCCAGACCCGCCCAGGCCGCTCCTAGGAGGCCGCCAAGGCCGATTTTTCGAACACTAGCAGCATATGCATGTGTATGATATTAAAAAACCAGTTGGTAGGAAATGGAAGGTGATGAATGATTCTGACACAGACAATGTACCACATAATGAATATAAATTAATGCAAAAATATTTCCTGGGCAAAGTGATACAGAACTCGTCACGAGGAACGGGCGGGAGACAGGCAGAGCTGGAATGCTGGATAGAAAAGCTAGCTATTCCGTTTCATTACTATATATATATATATATATATATATATATATAAACAAGTACCCCTTATTTGGATTCAAATAAAAATACTAGAAAATCAAATTCCCACCAAATCAAAATATGAAAAATCGGTTTTAGTGTAAAATACGATTTATGCTAAAAATGATGGCTCATTAAGTCAATATATACTTCATACTAAAATCCCATAAAATCAAGTTTTCTTATTTGATGTGTAAGGAATAAAAGCCGTAAAAAATTATCTTGTGAAAATTATTTTTCATACTTAGTCAATAATGGGGGAAAAAACTTTAAAGATATTTGCTAAATTGCTACTCTTTGTCTATCTCTTGCAATTTTTCTTGCTTAGAATGTATTTGTCTATCCCTTTGTCGAGGACAATTATGATTGCAACCAATAAGCAATATAATTCTTGACATGTGATATATATACACTATTTTTCGTATGTACTGTGTGTTCGAATTTTTTATTCTTTATAATTTATAAGAGGCCCCCACACACATGAAATCCTGACTTCGCCACTGATTTCGAGGCTAACACCAGCACCACTAGCGAAAACAAGAAGATCAAAACTAGGTAGAGCACAGGCCGCCAGGAAGAGGAGTGGAAAAAGCAGAAGCCACAAGAGTGAAGCAACTGAGAGTGTGCCAAACAGCAGCATGATGATGTGACACCATTTATATATGTATGCATGACAATCGTGTTCATTGCAAGCCGTACCAGCACTAACACTAGGCCTCATAACTAGCAGTAGTCGCCCGAGTAAGCTGAAGGCCAGGCAGTATGCGAGGACGCACTATTACATTTTACCATTTGTGCGACGAAGATAATTTCGTCACGTAAAGTTACATTTAATCGCACAAACTTAAGCACGAAAGAAAATTCGTCGCGCAAAGACCGTGAAGAAAGACTTTGCACGACGAATTAATTACATTTGTTGCGCAAAACTGAGCGACGGTTAACCTTTGTTGCACAAAAGGTTGAGGGATGACACAAACTTTCGTCTCATAACCCTTTGCACGACGAATGAATATTCGTTGCGAGTGCATTGCGCGAAGAATAATATCTGTCGCGCTTATCGTGTCGCAAATATTTGCACGACGATGTGTATTCGTTGCGCATCTCGTGTTTCAAAATTTTGTACTGGTTGTTGTGTGACGAAAAGTCATCGTCGCGCATTACTTTTTTGCGAGACGAAAGTTTTCGTCGCGCAAGAGTAAAATATAGTAATTTTAAAATGTAACTTGACGTGTGAATTTGCTATATTTTATTGAAATTTAATTTTCCGTTTCTTTTATTTTGTAAAAAAAATAAATTTGGTTTTTTTTTTCAATAAAATGAAATTGCATTAAAAAAAATGTAATGCAGAGAAAAAAAATGTTATAAAATAATATAAATGTAATTACAAGAGAAATTGTTCAAATGTAATTAAAAAAATAAAAAATAATCGAATAATGTGCCAAAATCAACGTGGTCGTCTGGGAGATGCGGCTCGGAGGTCTAGACATTGTCCACAGGGGCAGAGGTTTGGTGGCCCTGCTCGGTCGGGTGGACGGGCTCGGAGGTCGACGCAGCAAATTACGGGATTGGAGTGTCGGACCGCGCGAGGGACTGCAGAATCACAGACATTTGACCCTCAAGCTCGGCCATCTTTGCTGTCGAAACAGTCACCAGACTGTTTGCCTGCGACAATGACTGGGGTCTAGGTTCCCTCCGCCGGCCATTCCCCATCCCTCGACAATATGTCCCCGACCTCCTCCCGAGAGTCTAATCCAACGTCTCCGTCAAGGTC
Source organism: Prunus persica (assembly GCF_000346465.2). Lineage (NCBI taxonomy): Eukaryota > Viridiplantae > Streptophyta > Magnoliopsida > Rosales > Rosaceae > Prunus > Prunus persica. The sequence continues at coordinate 19,908,250 of NC_034010.1, forward strand.
TGAAACCCAGCATCCTGTGGAGGATTCACATACTCGATCGGATTATTGGGAGGAAGTTGGAAGGTGGACTCCTGAAGAATCAACTGGCTCCTCTCCATCATCGTTGTCTGTTTAACATAACTTAAAATATAAAATAAGACATTCATATAATAACCCTAAAAATTGAATGCGTAATATAATTAAAATTAAAGAATACTTACATGAAAGGACTCGGCCAACTCATTCCCAGGTCGAACATAAACATCACCAAAGACGTCGATCTCTGGGAATTTGGACCTCCCCTGAATTGAACAAGAGAAGAAAAATGTTAGTACAAAAAAAATAAATTAATATTAATGACATATTAAAAATTGAATATAAACTATTTTATTATTACCCGCCGCCGTGCATCCATCCTATATGAGAAGGGTCTGGAACTTGAATGGTGGAGAATAGTCTTCTTCTTCCTATTGCCCTGATTGACTTTTGCTTTATTCTGTAATACAAAAAATAAACATATTAGTTGAAATTGAAATGAATTATAAAAAAATTAAATAAACATAAGTAAGAAACATGTAATAATTTTAAAATTAATATTAAAAAATAACACATAATCAGGCGCTTGAAAATGAGCGGAGAGCCATGCCCAACTATCCTCCTGGCCCTCAAGCTCCTTCGGGCAACCCTCCTAAAGAGTGACCTGCGGATCATCAAAGGCCTGAAAATGGTGGTGCAAGTCGCTCTTCCACTGCTTGTACCTCTCAGCAAAGAGTCTGTTGACATACGCCAATGACTCGTCATCGAGGTCCTCTAAGTTATAGTTCGTCTGCAATTAATAAATTACATACATTAAGTAATGGAAATATATAAAGTTTAAAGGAAAAAGCATTAAAAGGTAGGATACATACCGACAGCTGACTGCGCACCTCCATCTGGATCTCGGCAGGCATGACCTTCCAAGACTTCCATTGCATCGGGCAATGGGTCCGAACGACGTGACCAATGTCGTGGGCCAATGAGCTATGCAACTCCGCCGTCGGTGCAGCCCGATGCCGCTTGTCGTATATGATGTTGACACGACTGTTGGTCACCCGGGTGACCTTCGCCGTCTTCAATTGCCGACATGGCCCCCGGGTGTTCTTCTTGGCTGCAAAGAAATATGAAATTAACATTAAATAAATAACAAATTCAACTATAAAAAACAAAAAAACAAAACAAAACAAAACAAAACAAAAACAAAAACAATTAGAGTGAAAGGATATTTGTACCTGGTTATGACCCCGACGCACCAGTAGCGTCTGTCGATGTGGTGTCAGTGGTGCTGCCGGGCCGGTGACGACGCCTGCTGCTAACAGGCTGTGCCACTGATGACGCCGGCGCCTAGGACAACCCGGGACCAACTGGCAAGTGATCCATAAGTGCTGGAGCGGTGACAGCAGATGACGACTGAGCCGAGAGAGGCGAGCTCTGTGCAGTCGTAACCGCCTTACGACTTCTAATAAGGTTTGACATCTGCACAATTTTATTAATACACATACAAATTAATCCAATTTACGAAGATATAATTCTAATAAGGTTTGACATCTGCAGAACTGAAAAAGCTTCCAAGACAAAGTAATCAAACAAATAGGAACTTATTGAACAAAACAAAAAATCCTAACCAACCATCAGACTAATATATATAACATATTTGTTACAATTGTTTTCAGGAGCACAAGATATTAATGTATAACTGCAAACAATACAACTGCATACTTCATTTCTTTTCTAGGAAATTACAATATGATCATACTTCATGAATTCCAATCATCATTTCTGTTTTATTGCCCAACAAAATTATCATACCAAAAAGTACACAAATATAAAAATATACAAAAATCTAATAAAACTCTAATAAAAATATGTATCCCCAAACTGCCAAACATTCAAATATTGAGCATGCAATTCTAATAAAAATCTCTATCCCCAAACTGTCAATTACATAAATATACGGTTCAAATAAAAAAAATAAACAAACTGTCAGTCTAGAAAATCCAGAAATAAAGACAATCCAGTTCCAAACTTAATCCAATTCCAAACTTAATCCCAAATATATAAAACTGTCAATCCACAAAAATCCATCTAGAAAAAAAACAATAAAAAAATCCACAAAAATCCAGAAATACAGACTCCATCCAAACTCAATCCAATTCCAAATACAAATGTACAAATCTAGTTCCAAACTTAATCTAGAAATTCCAGATATACAAATTTATATTTCAAATTTAAAATCGGGGCTAGAGTTGGGAATTTTACCAGAGGGGGATTCCAGGGAGATCAGAGAGAACGAGAGCAGCACGTAGGCGCGAGGCTCGAAGGCGGTCTCAGGAGGTGCTGTGAAAGAGAGAGAGAGGGCTTGTCCTCTGGGAGAAGCCTTCGCCGTTGCCTGAGAGGGATGAGATGGGACGAAGGAGAGAGAGGGCCTGAGAGGAATGAGATGTGTCGAATGAGAGAGAGGGCCTGGTTTAGGGTTTGAAGGGGTTTAGGGTTTAGGAGGAATTAGAGGGTTCGAAGGAGAGAGAGGGGCTGAACGCAAAGACTTTTTAGTCAGCGGGAACTGGACCGCCAAAATTTCGCGAATTTGCACGACGTGCAGGGTACTGGCATCACGCAAATATTTAAAAATGAACCGTAAACCTTAAACCCTAAAATATGATAACATTGCTCGACGGAGTAAATAGCATCGTTGCGCAAAGTTTGGTTGCACAATGATATAATGCGGCTCGCAATATTTTGTGCAACGGAGGAATTCATAAGCGTCGCACAAACCCTGTTTGCGCGATGAGGTGGGGCGTCGCGCAAGTTTTTATTATTATTTTATTTTAAATAATGATTATAAAAATATAAAAGTTGATATAGATCCATAAATTGGGTTTAATCCTCGGATTTGGTGACTTTGATACAAGTCTTTTTACTTTTGTGCCGTATTGGATTACATTCCTTTTTACATATTGTATTGTGTAATCTTTTGATTATATGACTTTTACAATAATTTCTTGTTAGATTACTAAAGTTTACGAAGGCACCAAATTTTTAAATGTTGTACATTGACATAAGAAAGAAATAATTGAGTTAGTTTAGTGCTCATAGGAAGCCGAACACTCGTTCAAATAAATATACATTTTATATTTATACTATATATATATATTATAATATACATATATACACTTATATACATGTATATTATTATTATTATTATTCTAACATACCCCATATATATTATCTATATATATATATTTGTATATACCCATGTATATATATAATATATAGATACACCTGTATATGTGTATATATGTATATTATATATTATAATATATGTGTATATACATAATATATATAATATATATCATATATATTATATATATTATATTATAATATAAAATATATCTATATATGTATATTTGCACATGAAAATTTTCGAAACCTGTGCGACGTAACTGGTCTCCTTCGTAGCGCCAAGAGGTGTTGCGCGACAACAAAATGCATTCGTCGCATACTAAACTGTCACAACTTCAACTCTGAAGTGAAAATTTGCACAATTTGCGCGACATAGAAACCATTTTTCTGTCGCGCAAACTTCTCGCTTCCTGGCGCTACCAAATTTCTTAGTTGGTCGCTCAAGCTTTGAACTATAAAATTATTGTCACAATATTCATAAGTTGGACAACTTGCGCGAAGTAGAAACCTTGCTTACGTCGCGCAAACCTCTTAGAAGGTTTTTTTTTAATTCTTATTTTTTAACATTTTTTTATTTTGAAAAATTATGAAAAAAAAAATTACACATGTTACCTTAATGAAATAAGAAGGGGTTACCAAGAAAGAGTGAAGCCAAAAGTGAAGAGGGGTGGAAAAAATTTCTTAAGGGCCCGATTCTTGATTTTTTTTCAATTATCTTCTTTCTTTCAATTTCAAGATTTTCAACTCCAAATAGAGAAAACCCTAATTCTTATAAGACCACTGAAAATCAAATAGTCAGCTTCAAATCTCTTTTATATATCTAAATTTCAATCTATATATTATATGACTTCTTTTAATTTGTGATTGCCAATTTTGTGTGCAACTACTTTTTAATTTGTGATTGCCATCTTTACACTACCATATATAATTGAATTACAAAAAAATTCATTTACTATGTTTTACATTGGTAGTCTCTAATAAATTGCATTATTCATCATCTTAACTATAATAACCTTCGTTATCGTCGCTATCATCACTTTCGGTCTCCCAATCCTCCTCCTCATCACTTGCGTTGTTCGTGCCCACTGGAACATCGTATCGCAGAAGATCACCGAGGTCAATTGTAATTGACTGAATCGGTATTTCGATTGAAGACACTCCTTGAAGCTGAAACGGTTCTTGTATAACATTTGTATCTCGAAGTGTTTCTGCATCATTTTCCATGGAAGATTCCAAATGTTGGTCAGCGATGTTGTCGACGTCGCTGTCAGTTGGGTCTAGTTCTGGTATAGCATACACATTCCTCTGATCCATCTACTGAACAACTTTCCAACCGCTCCCGGCTTTAGGGTCATCTAGATATATAATATGTTTTGCCACGTTTGCCGAAATGTAAGGGTCGTCATCATACCAAGTTCTGTTAATGTTCACTGATAGTAAGCCATGATCGATTTTAACACTTCCCTGCCTATTTGGGTTTATATCAAACCATCTACACATAAACATAATCACTTGATATCTGTCTTTGTAAAGCAATTGCACGACAGTTGTGAGTTTGCCATAGAAATCAATGTCCGTACTTTCGCCTCGACCTGCGACATGGACACTGCTGTTTTGCGTACACAACTTGTCATCTAGTGTAGTCCCCAAAAACTTGACGCCGTTAATATGGCAACCCAAGAACAATTCAACGCGAATCGGGCCGAATGCCAAGTTATATAACTCTTCACTGTAATTAGGGGAATTCGATGATTTCAACTTATTCACCTAATATTATACACAAACATTCACATGTTATTTTGACAACTTTAAATAATACCTCCTATATGTCAAATACAATAGTAGATGTATAAGTTACAGTTTCCAAAAACCATTGTGGAAACAATTTAAGGTGTTTCGTGGCATACAAATGTGATGGATGTTCTCGCTTCATCATCTCTTCATCCTCATCTAAGTACGTCATTATCTCATCACAATTGTTCAGTATGAACCAACGCACTACCTCCATGTCATTTCTGGAAAACGACTCTCCTCATACATGATCTCCAAAAGGTCGTGCGCTTTGGGCAAAAACAGAGAGTTTCTCATTTCTCACACCTCCGTCATTATTGCGCTGAGAATGATTGAAAGCCGTGTCCACATATTTTAAATACATTCCACAGAAAGTAAGCGACTCATATTGAACCCAAGTCTCTATAATTGATCCTTCGGGCTTCGCTCTGTTGAGTACAGTTTTTTCAGCTCTCCGAGCAGCCTGCCAAAATAAAATGATACGATGCAAATTAGCAAGCATAGGATAAGGATGCATAAGCAAATTATGAGGATTATATACCTTTCTATTGGATACATCCAGCGATAGTTGACAGGACCAGCAAGCAATGCCTCTTTTGGCAAGTGAACCATCACGTGGATTATATTTGTGAAGAAAGCTGGAGGGAATATCATCTCAAACTTGCATAAGACTTGGACAATGTCATCGCGCAACTGATTAATGTCTGTCTTTCACAACGTTTTTGCCGTCAGTTGGGAAAAAAATCTGGACAATAACATGATTGGTTTCACTACATCTTCCGGCAGAAGGTATCAAATACCGACATGAAGTAGGCGTTGCATCAACATATGGCAGTCATGGCTCTTTAGTCCAGTAAATTTACCCCCGTCAATATTCACGCAACGCACGATATTAGAAGCATACCCATCGGGAAACTTTACAGACGATACAAACTTTAAAAAATCTTTTTTGTCATTCGGTTTCATGGAAAAAAATGCAAGATCCCTTCTAGTTTTATCATTATCCCCGTTCATCCATAAACCTCTTCGTATGCCCATTCTTTCCAAATCAAGACGAGCTTTAATCGTGTCCTTTGTCTTGCCCTCGATATCTAGAATCGTGCCCATCAATGTGTCAAATACATTTTTCTCAACATGCATAACGTCGAGATTGTGCCTCAATTTTAGTTTCGACCAATATGGGAGCTCAAAGAATATAGGCTCGTGCGTTTAGTTCAAATGTGTAGAAGGTCTGGCCCGACTAACTGTTTTCCCAAACGGAGCAAAATCCAAACGGTTAAGTTGTTCCAAGATATCATCACCGGACCATTCTTTAGCTCTGAGGCGACGCTCTGTGTTCTTGTCTTTATCCTTTTCCCGCCACTCGTGGTCCCATGGCAACCATCTCCGATGACCAAGATAACAAATTTTTCTGGCGTGCCAACCAGAAGTTACATCTTCCTTGCATACAGGGTATGCCATATAACCCTTTGTGTTCCACCCAGAAACTATTGCATACGTGGAAAAATCATTCACAGTCCACATAATTGCTGCCCGCAAAGTGAACATCTTCCCAGTGGATTTATCGTATGTGCGCACACCATTTGTCCATAAATCCTTCAGCTCTTCAACCAACGGCTTTAAGTAAATATCGATTGATCTGCCAGGATCTTCAGTTATCAAAACAGTCATCATCATGTACTCTTTTTTCATGCATTTTCAAGGCGGCAAATTATATGGGAATACGAAAATCGGCCAGGTGCTGTGGTGTTGGTTTAGAACCCCGTACGAATTGAATCCTTCAGTGGCAAGTCTCAATCTAACATTTTGGGGATCGATAGCAAACTCGGGGAACGTTCGATCGAACTCTTTCCATGCTTCCCCATCTGCAGAATGACGCATCACATCGTCGTCTATCTTTTTTTCCTTATGCCATCCCATGTCTGTGACAGTATGTGTCGACATATATAATCGCTGCAGCCTAGGTTTCAGGGGCAGATAACACATGACTTTTTGTGGGATCTTAGTCATTCTATTCTGAGATGTCATTTTGAATCTCGGCTCATTGCATATAGGGCATGTATCCAATGTTTCATACTCTTTGTAGAATAACATGCAATTGTTTTTACAAGCGTGAATTTTTTCATATCCAAATCCAAGACCATTCAACACCTTTTGCGTGTGTCTATGGTCTTTCGACAAACAATTTTTCATCGGAAGTATTCTCTTGAAAACCCTTAAAAAGTAATCGAAACACAGGTTTGACATACGATACTTTATTTTCCGTACATTTGCTCCACAATCGCCGTGAGAACGGAAAAGCTCTCGCACCCCAGGTATAACCCTTGGTTGGCATTTTTTAACAATTGTTCATATTGTTCGAACTTTGCACTGTCCATTGGGGTAAGCACGTCATCTTCCCCTTTCTGATTGATGTTGGTCGATGCAAATGGAAAAGCACCATTTATAATATCCATGACTTGTTTATTATGATCCACAATAGGTTGAACATTGTCCACTCTTGTGGCATTTGAAGACGAAGCATTGTCTAATTGTTCACCGTGAAGGTTCCAAATGTTATATGTCTCAATCATTCCATTCCTTACTAAATGAAATCCAACATTTTCAATTGTCTTCCACAACGTGTTGTTACACGTCCTACAAGGACAACGGATTCGAGTTGCACCAGGGTTGTGTGTACGTGCAAACTCAATAAAATCCTCGATTCCATCCGAGTATTTGTCTGCGCATCTATTCGGGTTCTGTATCCACATCCTGCTCATAATTCCTGGAACCACAATCACAACACAACAATCACAACAACTTCATACGAAGTTATAATGTTATCTTATGCCTTCGGTATGGGTCATATCCCATTCGGGAATGCATAGTCATGTCACGTAATTTACGGCTACATGAGATTAGATTTCGACGTGGCTGAATTTCGGCAGCATCTCGATACAGTTCTTGAGGTGTACCGTAAGTTAGGTATAAAATACCTACGTACCACCAGAAGAACGTATATAGATGACACCGAAATCTCCACAATCGAAACCTAATTCTGTAGTCGTACATTACGTGACATAACTATGCATTCCCAAACTGTCCAAATAATGGTACACTTCAAGAATTAATTGGACCGAAATCATGTTTTACGCATCCATGCACGAAATCCAACTAATCTCGAACGGGAAACTAAGTTTTAATACAATAAAAAACAAAGTACGAAGTTAACTTCAATTAACTTCGTACATCACAACATATTGTGCTACGTAACGGACAATTTAACAACATAATATAAATATAATTTCACAAAAAAAAAAATTATAACGAACCAAATACATTCTCAATCGTTTTCCACAAATCGCTAATTACAAATATCCCTAAAGACAACGAAATTAATCGCGTCAGTATGAATTTACATTAATACTTTTAAACTAACAACTAAAAATACTTATCTAATGAACGTAGTCAATTCCCAGCATAAGCAGAAGTTGAAACAAATGCAGAGGCAGGGCAGAGCAACATTTTTTATTTTTTATTTTTTTTAAAGTATGCCTCTGCAATGGTAGAATCCAGATAATATGAAGAATGGTTTTGCGCGATGAATCCATTTTTCGTCGTTCAAACATCATTTTTTTCGTCGCGCATGTGTTCCGTTTTGTCGCTCAAAATACATTTTTTGTCCCGCAAGTTCGTGTCGACATCCAACTTTTGCTCGACGCAAAACACTTTTCGTCGCGCAAACCTTCGTCTCGCAAAGGACTTATCTTGTCGTGCAAATTTTCGTCGCGTATGTACGGGCCGACATCAACCTTTACACGATGACATCAGCTTCCGTCGTGCAAGGTTTAGCTCAATTTCTTGCTTGACGATAAAATTTGTGGTCGCACAAAGTGTTCTTTTGCGATGAGAGTTGTCGTCGCGCAAGTGTTTATCGCCAGATAACAAAATTGGCTGTTTTTATGTAACTTTACGCAATGAAAATATTATTCGTCGCGCTAAGGTCTTTTGCGCGATGATATCTATCGTTGCGCAAGGTTTTGGCGCCAAAAAAACATTCCTGCGTTTTTCTTCCTCCCTTTGCGCGACGACGAGGTTTTGTGTCGCGCGAAGTTTTCTTGTGTGATGGAAGAGTTGTGTCGCGCAAGTTTTTCACAGTTTCCGCGACGAATGGATTTTTCCGTCGCACAATTGTTTCTTGCGCGACGATTGTGTCTTCGTCGTGCAAAATATCGTCGCGCAAATAGTAAAATGTAGTAGTGATGCTAGACAGAACAACCACCATAACGAAACGGTGCTTTTCAAATAGATCTTCTTGTGCATATCGCATCTGGACCAACGTCAGGATCGTCGAAATGGTGAACGCAAGGATATTTTTTTTGCCATGATAATGACGGGGGTTAGATGTTTGTTGTTGTTGTACTGCAAAGTTGATGAACAACTGCTGGTGGTTGATATAACATATTACAACATTAGAACTACTAGGAGGACTAATATTCATCCCCGTATAAGAATGATTAATTCCAGGCATCCTAGTCCTATCTATGGGCTATATTTTGGTTTTCAATTATCCATTTTGTATGGCTAGAAAGAATGAGGACGTGTGATATATAAAGGCAGATCAACTGGAAAAACATGTCCAAAAAAGAAAATGACGACATATGATAAATAAAGGAGACTGGGAATGAGTCGAAAAGAGTGATAACGTAAGCTATATATAGGAAGTTGGGATGTGGCAGCATGAAACATTAGTAAGAAAAAGGTGAACGACGTATGAATAAAGGAAGGTGAGGAATGTGAGTCACAAAAATTGATGGGGCGTGAGTCACGACAAATGAAGGAGACTATAGAGGGGAGGAATAGTCTGGATCTCCCTAGAGTTATGAATCAAACCGGGTCATTAATTGAATTGATTTGGTTTAGTTATATATGCTTTTAGTTTGAGGGCTAAATCGGATCAAATCAGACCGTGACCACCCGTTCATACGATCACTTTCTTGGAAAAAAAAAAAAAAATCATCTTGAGGTAGGACTTGGGAAAAAACAAAAATCATCTTGAGGTAGGACAAAAATTAATGAATAGACTAATATGGTATGTATATATATATTATATAATTAAAAAAAGGTTAAAGCTTCACCATCTTACAAAGTTTTGAGTGCGGCGTACCTGGCTAATATAATAGCCTCTTTGCATGGACATCCATGCCGAGAGGCTTTTTTTTAAAAACATTTAAATTTACTTTAGAATTAAAATATATGTGGGTAGTTGTGTTCCATAAAAATAAGATATATTATCCGATTTTTCTTTTAATTTTAATTTTTTATATGAAAAAAATATGAATTTACCATATTATCCTAATTTAATTAATAATTTCAATTCTTAATATTTGAATTAACAAAGGGTATTTTCTGGTATTTTGAATGTTTCACCATTCTCTATCTTTTGCTTTACATATATAGATTATTAATTAAAAATAAATGTATCACTTATTAGGCTGGACTCGGGAATGGGAATAACAATATCATTCCCATAACACTCTCAAAACATTCACTCACTTTGTAAACTTCACAAGCAACAAATAAAATAAAATATTTTTCAAAATGAGAAAAAATTAAAAATATGTTATTTAAGCGTTGAAGGAACAATAAGTAGAACAAAAATCTTATAGTCATCAATTTGTTCATCACCGAATGTAACACTTTGCTATTTTATTTTTGTTACGCTACTGAATAAATTTGTGATCTCACATTATTGTAAATATTATGTGAATAATTAATTGACTTTGAACATTTCATTTACAGGTCCGAACCTTCCCCATTCCTCCCCTCCTCTCATAGAGGTAGGGTTATTTCAGTGCTGGACAAAAATTGGATAGCCTAATAGTACACAGAGCAGTCTTAAAACAATATAGTACTATTGGAACTAACAATAATCTCTGGACACTATCTTCTTCTCCAACTCTTTCATAAGACGTGGAACCACATACTATTCTATGTGAGAAACAATAACACTTGAGAAACGAGTTGGTCTGTGTAACATATTCACTGAGGTCACTGGCAAAAGCGGGCGTAATTCTTGGCGGATGCGCTGCCACAGTTTACGAACCAAGCGGTCCAAGCCTAGCCCCGCCACCGGCAAAAACAAGACGCACAAAATGAGGTAGGAGTTGTAGTGTGTAAAAAAGAGAAGCCACAAGAGTGTGGCAACCGAGAGTGAACCAAACACAAGCATGGCCATGCGACACCATTTATATGCATGACCGCCAAACCTGAAGGCGAAGCAATATGCAAGTAAACTAGAGATGAAAACTGTGATGGCCGTAGGGTGTGTTTGAAACAGAACTTGGGCTGGATATCTCATCTGGACCAACGTTAGGAGTGTTTGAATCACGAAGGCAAAAATGTCATGAGCATGAGGATTGTAATTCGTAGCAGCAGGCATTATTTGCTGCACAACTGAATAGTTCATTAAGTAGTGGGGCTGATTGTTGATGAAGTAGGTGACATTACAACTGTCATGATCAGGATTGATCATCATACCAAACTTAAAATGATGAATTGCGTTGCTGCTGAAACTTGAGAAATAATCTAATATCGCTAGTGAGAAATTAAGTTCGGTACTCGGCTATTTATTAGCCAGGTACGCCGCACTCAAGAGGGACTGCCAGTCACATACTAGAGGTCAAGTCTGTATGTCCCTTATGAAATGTGATTCAAATGTGCCGCTAAGTTTGATCAAGAGAGTTGGGCAGTAATTGCTTAAACGAGGTTGGTACACCTTATCTACAACTACAACCCCAAAGGATGTGCGACAACATTGACATAAGCACACCACCGGTCGTGACATTGACATATACGTGATTATTCCAAAACCATGTTGCTTTCTAAATTTCCTTCTTCCCTTTATTTATTTATAATTAAAAACACACACACACACATGGTTGGCTTAATTCCGCACGGTAATCATCCCAATATAAAAGCCATATATAATGTATATAATAGGCTACTAGCTTAGCTATTTTGGTGTTGGTCGGAGATTTAACAACATAATATTTTAAGGAGAAAGAATCTTTGTTTGTTCCTGAGACTTGTAATAAATTGCAAATTATTTATATGGTTCATGTTCACCCCAAAAATTGCCCAAACAGTTCCACTCAGGAAGTGCAGAAAGTCTTCGCACGGGCCCAAAGGAAACATTCGACGTAATTGCCGAATGCATGGCCCTATTCACTCCTGGAATAGTCGCCTGCGACATGAGGAAAGCTAGTTTACTTGCTTACCTGTTAGAGAAGGCACCATGATGCCGTAGTGACGGCACGATGATGCAGTAGTGAGCACACAAACACCACTACAAAACAGAATGCCTTTAGCGAGGGTAACTTATGGTCGGAAAAGGCGTTTTGCCGTCGAAATTGCCCTTTTTCGACGGCAAATTGTCGTCGGAAGTCGTCGGAAAAACGCTGGTTGCAAATAGTTTTTTTCCAATCAGTCCGTCGGAAATAATGTATTTCCGACGCCCATGTTTCATTGATATTGCTTAAATTTTTGTCGGAAATGAATTTTCAAAACGGCTATACAAATTCATTTCCAACCATGAGTTTGGTCGCAAATACTTATGCAACAATCGGAAATAGTTTTTTCTTGAGATCTTTTGTTATGCAACGCTATATATTTTCGACCAATGGCTATTTGTCGAAAATAGTATTTCCAACCCTAAATTACTATTTGTAATCAATATAATTTGTCGGAATTGTGCATTTCCAACATGGAAGTGTGTCGAAAAAAATGTTTTTCCGACTAGATTTATAGCAATTATCAAGAATAAAAAGTCGTCGGAATGTACGAATATTTTGTAAAAGAAATATAAAAAATATTTCCAATGAGAAATTGTTGTCCAAAAAATAATATATATTATCATTAGGAAAAGACCAATGTAACAAATTCCAAAAACTCATTACAATCCTAAGATATATCCTATATCAATAGTCCTCAAAGCCCTCTTCCAACCGAATCAAGTGTTTGAATGCAGCTTTCAAGTCTTCCAGTGACTTGTATATAAATACGGCTTCCTTGAAATGCAAAACCTTATCCCATGATTCAAGCACACCTACATACAAACAGTTATGATCCTGAATTCAAAACATATAAATATTCTTTTGGATGAGTAAAAATATTATGAGGAATCAAAGACATAATACATGCCTTAATTGAAATAAAGAAACAAGTGATTGAACTAAATTTTACACATTCCCTAAGAAACACTGGCCAAGCCATATTCACTTTCATTTTCATCATCAGGTTTTAAATACCTATATTCCAAGATTTCGTCTTCACTGTCCTTACCAAAATGAGAGATTACAAGTTCCCTGCAGATTTTCCCGCAGTTATTTGTCCATCTATGTCAAACAAGAAAAAATATTTTCAGCATTGGATAACGAGATAACCAAACAAAGCCAAATGACTAGTGATATTATATGTTAAATAAAGAATAAAAATAAAAATTCTCACCAGTAACACTCTCCTCTGGCACATGCCCTAATCCTTTATCACTGAAGCTCTTCGACTCTGGCCAAACTCCTGCCAAACTAATAAAATAACTATAAAATAGTATACAGAAAAGGACCAGAGAAAACAAAAGATTGAAGCCATACAAGTGTCAATCACACCCACAATGTGGAAGCAGCAATTGTTTCTATATAATGTAAATTGAAAATTCTTTTCCCTCTTATTTTCTAATTACGACTTAATCCCAAGCCCTAATGGACTGGAGTTAATTACATGGTCCCTTAAGCTTCTTGGTCCTTTTATGAAAGTTTAACAGAACTTGAGATCAGACATTCTTAAACTTATCAACAAAGGAAAATAACACTAATTCCATATATTTAATTCATACTAAGGAAATATGAACCCCACTCCAATTCCATTACATTTTATTCATGCTAAGAAAATAACAAAATAATCAATCCTGAGTATAGAGGTGTTGAAGTATGCCCCAACCTAGTCTCTCAGTGTGAAAACCCCACCAGTCAATGGCCCTCCGAAAAAGTCCAAAAGCCAAAACTTGACCCAGTTAAAAGTATACATAATAGTAGTTCAAAAATCCTTTATACTATGAAGTATTAAAAAGTTCTCTTCTTTATGACATTTATACAAGCAGCTAGAGTACGAAATAAACAGGGGGCTACTTACAAGTCCCAGCATTCAGAAATCCTTAAACTCCTTTTCTCGTAAGCACTTGTCAAGCTCTGCTTCATCCCGAGAATAGGTGTGCACAGTCCAGCTAGGTCTTTCACCATGACATACGTGAATTGAAAAGAGAGCAAGACCAAAACCCATATAATCAATTTCAACAAAAACTTAGTTTAGAAGAAACCCATAAGACCAATTGAAAAACTTTCTAAGAATATGAGAGAGAGAGAGAGAGAGAGAGAGAGAGAGAGAGAGACCCAATTCCACGAGTGCCAGAGGTGACGAGGGCAGTCTTTCCCTTGAAAGAACATTTGGAACTTTGTAAGGCTACATGATAAGAAATAGCGAGAGAGAGATGCAAACGATATAGGGAGAGGTGCTTACCCGCGAGGAAGAGAGGTTCTCCGTTGACGATGAGGAAGAGGAAGATCGAGGTTGAGTTTTCCTTGCGTCTACAGAGGGAAAGAGAGAACGGGGTTACGGCGTGTTGAAAAGATAATGGGGTTAGGGCGTTAGTTCCCTAATTTTGTTTGTGCATCGAATTTTTTTAATTTTTGCTAGGAGCGGGAGTTTCTTAATTTTTAGTGAAAAAATAGGCGGCAACAAAATTTTTAGATCAAATTTTTTTTAGAGGGTCGAATACATAAAAAAAAAATTGTATATAAATTTATAAGTAATTAAAAAAAATTAAGAGTTAATGTCCAGCAAATATTCTCAACAAAGAAGGATGAAATAACAAATAAAAAACAAAAAGAAAGCCTAGTGACACGCATGTGAGCTCGTGACAAGAGATTAGTAGTAGTCTAGTAGAATATAATCCAGTTCTCAATTAAAGAACAAGTTTATGTTGTGGTACCAATAATAAAACAAATTTCAGAGGTACTACCTTTTGTTCAATGAGAAGTGACTACTATATAATTAAATTGTGTAATCAAATCCTCAATTGGTTATTTCAAGTTTGGTCCTTCAGAGGATGTCATATAAAAGTAAACTATAATGTTCTCTTTGACCATGTATTACTTTATTTTAGGAATGTCATAATTCATATTCACAGTTTCACAACATAAAATATGTGTCTAAATTTATTTGTATGATAATAAAAAACACTATTGATATATATAGTGTACATGTATAACTAAAACATTGCATTGAACTATAAGCAAATGATGAATTTATAATTTATTGAAATTGGACATTTAAACTTCATTTAAGTTTAACTTAGTAATTAGTATATAAAAAAGAACATAAATTTAAAGTAACCACACATTACACCAATTAATCATTGGCTAGTGTGTATTGATTTTTTTTCAAATGGTGAAAATTTGTCAAGTTTGAAACCCCTTTTTACTGTCAATACAAAGAAAGTAAACACATATAACATTAGATGATCGTAATAGTAATAATATTAAGAGAAAAAAACATTGGAATGGGGGAAAAGTATAAATTGGGTACTAGATAGTCTTTTCAGACAACCACTAGATGCCCTCTCAAATAGACATCCTTTTGCGAAAGCTACTGATTGCCCTCGGAAATAAATAATCAGTTCCGACGACCTCTAATTCCCGTCAAAGCTCCCTTGGAAATGGTTATGGTTTCCGACAACGTGAACATTCCGTCGGAAGAAAGCACAACTATTACCGATGAGGATGCCTTTGGTCGTAAATAAATGTGGCGCCAATTTTTCCCGCTAAAAAATAGTTATTTCCAACAGCAAAAGAACTCTCTTCCAAGGGCAATTTGGGTGTCGGAAATGCTGAACACCTCATTGACGTATTTCCGACGAATGATACTTTGTTGTCGGAAATAATGTTTGTTCCGACGATATTTGGAGTCCCTCGGAAAAATTTGGTCGCAAATGACTACTTTTTTTTGTAGTGCACTATAAGAAAAATACCCTACATATCAAAATGTAAAATATTTGAAATAATATACATATAAAAATACATAACAGTATATTATTGTTAAATATATAAAAACTTGAGTGGGAGCCCGGGACCACACTGGTCCCAGTGTGGCTCCCCCCTGATTTCAGAGTGTGCCCTTCCTAGATAAATTAATTATTAAAATTACTTTTTTTTTTTTTTTTATCAATTGATTAATTTCTATTCAAATTATAAGAGTTTACAAAAGATAATAGAGAATACTTTGAGGCATCGTTAAAACCTTGTTTAAGCAAAATCAATGGGACAAAACCTAAAACAAAGGAAAAAGAGTACTGGACATCAAAAAACGGTACATTCAACAATAAATTAACTAAGTGTCCGTATGTGTCAGCTTCAATATCCTCCACAATTAATCAAGTCAAACCAGCATCATATGTACCTACAAGAAAATATTTATTCAAAGATAACTTTCAATGATCTCTTCTTCTTCTTTGTCTTTTAAGATAAGGACACAAGTAATAAGAACAAAACTAAAGAACAGACAGAGAACAATAAAACCTGGATTTGAAACTTCAAACAGTTTGTGCCAAATCCTTTCTCCAAACTTCAAACTTCAAACTTCAATTTGAGCCTCCTTTCTCCACTTTGAAACTTCAAACTACTGTCATTAAAAAAAATACTTCAAATTTGGAATTACAAGAGTAAGAATCTATTATCTGTCGCAAGTGATTTGCTGAGCCAAAGAAAAAAAAACTCAGTTGAAAATTTTCAAAAAAATAAAAACCCAGTTGAAAGACTGGATCCAAATCCTCACCAGTGCTTGCAAGGAGAAAAACTTTCCTGGCACGATGGTGTCAGGTCAGCATTACAGCTCAGTATCCCTAGCCAATGAAATGCTGCCAGCTGTGAATCATTTTTATTTCCTTTCCCTCTCCCCTTCCACTTGCCCTGTCGCACAATCCTCCTCCCTGGTTGTTTTTTTTTCACCTTTGTTCTCCTCTGAACTTTCAACCTCCTCCCCCTTTAAATTCTCTCTCCTTCGTCCAGACCAAGCTCTTCTCCCTCCTCAGCAATACCTCTGCCACTCTCCTCTTTTGTTATGGAATACAAATTTGGGTTGTAAAACCCAAAGCTTTTTGTAACCCAAAAACACAAAACCCCAAGCTATTGTCTGTCAAACTGTTGCTCCTGCGTTTTGATTGTGTTGGCCATCCCTGTTTTTGGGGCTTCTGTTTGTAATTTCTTCTTTTCGTATAAAAAAAAAAAAAGTATCCCTTCCCCCAAAATCATAGTTCTCTCGTCTCTCCTCGTATTTTTTATGTCTGTATTTTTTTTGGTTCATTTTGATGGGTAATGATTCACACTTGAAATTGGTTTTGTTTTTGTAGCTTTCTTCCCCATTCTCAATTAGCTGAGAGTACACCTACCATTGAAATTTTACAGTTTGTCAGCCCTGTGAGTTGGAAGAGAGACTTAAGAATTGAGAATACAAAGGGAGGGGAGTGTTGAGGTTTTAGACCAGAAAAAAGAAAAAAAAAAGGGTTGCAGGCCAGGTAGAACGCAAGGTAAGATGTATATAGAAGTAAAAAACGAGAAAAATATAAAAATATAAAAAGGAGGAGGAAGAGGGTTGCAGGCCAGAAGGAACGGAAGGTAAGAGAAAGGAGAAAAAATCAAGGAGGATTGCGGGCCAGGGAGAGCGGTAAGTGAAGAGGGAAAGGAAATTAAAAAATTGACAGCTGGAAGCATTTCATTGGCCAGGGATACTGAGCTGTAATGCTGACCTGACGCCACCGTGCCAGGGAAGTTTTTCTCATATGAGTGAACTGAAGAAGAACCTATGTTTTACCTCTAAATATTAAATCGAAAGGCATGGAGAATATTAAAAAACATTCCCACACAATGCATGCGGCTTTGGGAATGAGTATATGTATTGGCTCAAAGTAATATTAAATTATAAATATGAAGAATCTCGAAAAACACTCTTGCACGCCAGCTTTCTAGTTTTTTTTTTTCTTTTCAAAAGCAGTTATCATTTATTTAATATTGTTTAGGATATATAAAGAATGGACTATAAAAAAAAATTTGTGCCCCCAACAATTTTGGATCAGGACCGGACTCGTGTGTTATACCGCTTTTAACAACATGCATTTAGTATGCGTTGTTGAAATGAAATTTCGAAGATATTTTAATAATGAAAGTAAGAATTTCATTATCATAATGCATGGTCATATTTGCTCATCAACTGCAGATTAAGAGTGATGGGTTCCATGAAATCTTTTCGATCCCAGCATTTCTGAATACTTTACATGAATTCAACTTTTACTATATTTTAAGTTCCCACAAGGAGGCACATTGGGACCACACCCACTCAAATTTTAACTTCTTTTTAAGAGCATCTCTACCCATAAAGGCTAAAGCAAGACTGCACTATTCACGTGAATAGTGGCAGCCTTGCCATTTGTGGTTCCACTCCAAAAGGCTACGGCAAGGGCAATGAAAAAAAAAAGAATATATAACAAAATCTAAACTTGTTATGTATTTATAGGAAAAGTGAATAAAATTATTATGTATTTATAGGGAAAACATCTATAATTTTTTTCCTTTTTTTTTTTGCTCGCTGACGTCAGTGCCTTCAGGCTGAAGCTCAGGCAAGATCTACCCTTAGGCTTGCCCGAACTGGTGGAACCCAGGCCTTGCCTGGGCTGGATTTGCTGCACTGGAGAGTGGATTGGGCTCCAGGGGGGCCTTTTGCCCTGGCAACGCCCCTGCGCTGGAGATGCTCTAAAAACAAGTACTATGGTGTTATGCTTTTTAATATATTATATTACAAGATAGTATAATAAGTCAAACACAAGTAGACATTCAACTAAGAGTGGCTCCAGCGAAGGAGCCCAGCCCGAGGCAAGGGCAGAAAAAAAAAAAAATTTCGCTCCAGCGTGCAGCCCAGGCCCGGGTTTGGTGTGGGACCCACCAACTCGGGCCAGCCCGAAAGCCAAACCAGCCCCAGTCCAAAACGCGGGTGCTGACGTTTCCGCGGGCTGGCGTCACGCTGACGTCAGCT